>NC_138759.1:140445963-140448463 GCF_965113315.1 Podarcis vaucheri
CCTAACCCTAACCCTAACCCTAACCCTAATCCTCACCCTAACCCTAACCCTAACCCCAACCCTAACCCTTACCCTAACCCTAACCCTCGCCCCAATCCTAATCCTAACCCTAACCCTAACCCTAACCCTAACCATAACCATAACAATAACCATAACCGTAACCGTAACCCTAGCCCAAACCCTAAACCTAGCCCTAACCCTAACCCTAACCCTAACCCAACCCTAACCCTAACCCTAACCCAAACGCTAACGCTAACCCTAACCCTAACCCTAACAGAAACGCTAAACCTAACCCTAAACCTAACCCTAACGCCAATCCTAACCCTAACCATAACCCCAACCCTAACCCCAATCCTTACCTTCACACTAACCGTAACCCTAACCCTAACACTAACCCTAACCCTAACCCTAACCCTAACCCTAACAACAATCCTAACCCTAACCCTAACCCTAACCCTAACCGTAACCCTAACCCTAACCCTAACCCTAACCCTAATCCTAACCCTAAGCCCAATCCTAACCTTAACACTAACCCTAACCGTAACCGTAACCCTAACCCTAACCCTAACCCTAACCCTAACCCTAACCCTAACCCTAACCCTAACCCTAACCCTAACCCTAACCCTAACCGAAACGCTAACCCTAACCCTAACCCTAACCCTAACCCTAACCCTAACCGTAACCGTAACCGTAACCGTAACCGTAACCATAACCATAAGCATAACCATAACCATAACCATAACCATAACCGTAACCGTAACCGTAACCCTAGCGCAAACCCTAACCCTAGCCCTAACCCTAACCCTAACCCTAACCCTAACCCTAATCCTAATCCTAATCCTAACCCTAACCCTAACCCTAACCCTAACCCAACCCTAACCCTAACCCTAACCATAACCCTAACCAAAACCCTAACCCTAACCCTAACCGTAATCCTCACCCTAATCCTAACCCGTAATCCTAAGACTAAGCCTAACCCTAACCCTAACCCTCGCCCCAATCCTAACCCTAACCCTAACCATAACCCTAAACCTAACTCTAACCCCAACCCTAACCCTAACCCTAACCCTAACCCTAACAACAATCCTAACCCTAACCTTAACCGTATCCCTAAACCTAACCCTAACCCTAAGCCCAATCCTAACCTTAACCCTAACCCTAACCCTAACCCTAACCCTAATCCTCACCCTAACCCTAACCCTAACCCCAACCCTAACCCTTACCCTAACCCTAACCCTCGCCCCAATCCTAATCCTAACCCTAACCCTAACCCTAACCATAACCATAACAATAACCATAACCGTAACCGTAACCCTAGCCCAAACCCTAAACCTAGCCCTAACCCTAACCCTAACCCTAACCCTAACCCAACCCTAACCCTAACCCTAACCCAAACGCTAACGCTAACGCTAACCCTAACCCTAACCCTAACCCTAACAGAAACGCTAAACCTAACCCTAAACCTAACCCTAACGCCAATCCTAACCCTAACCATAACCCTAACCCTAACCCCAATCCTTACCTTCACAATAACCGTAACCCTAACCCTAACCCTAACCCTAACCCTAACCCTAACCCTAACCCTAACAACAATCCTAACCCTAACCCTAACCCTAACCGTAACCCTAACCCTAACCCTAACCCTAATCCTAACCCTAAGCCCAATCCTAAACTTAACACTAACCCTAACCCTAACCCTAACCCTAACCCTAACCCTAACCCTAACCCTAACCCTAACCCTAACCCTAACCGAAACGCTAACCCTAACCCTAACCCTAACCCTAACCCTAACCGTAACCGTAACCGTAACCATAACCATAACCATAACCATAACCATAAGCATAACCATAACCATAACCATAACCGTAACCGTAACCGTAACCCTAGCGCAAACCCTAACCCTAGCCCTAACCCTAACCCTAACCCTAACCCTAACCCTAACCCTAATCCTAACCCTAACCCTAACCCTAACCCAACCCTAACCCTAACCCTAACCATAACCCTAACCAAAACGCTAACCCTAACCCTAACCGCAACCCTAACCCTAACCCTTACCCAAACCCTAAGGCTAACCCTAACCCTAACCCTAACCCTAACCCTAACAGATACGCTAAACCTAACCCTAACGCCAATCCTAACCCTAACCCTAACCCTAGCCCCAATCCTAACCTTAACCCTAACCCTAACCGTTACACTAACCCTAACCCTAACCCTAACCCTAACCCCAACCCCAACCCCAACCCCAACCCTAACCCTAACCCTAACCCTAACCCTAACCCTAACCCTAACCCTATCAACAATCCTAACCCTAACCCTAACCCTAACCCTAAACCTAACCCTAAGCCCAATCCTAACCTTAAACCTAACCCTAACCGTAACACTAACCCTAACCCTAACCCTAACCCTAACCCTAACCCTAACCCTAACCCTAACCCTAACCCTAACCCTAACCCTAACCCTAACCCTAACCCTAACCCCAACCCCAACCCTAACCCTAACC
>NC_138759.1:140545577-140560577 GCF_965113315.1 Podarcis vaucheri
ACCTTTTCCGCCTGACAGTTCTCCTCTGGGTCCCTCTGCCCCCCTGGGTCTCTCCCTTCCGGGATTCTTCTGACGCTGACCCCCCTGACTCCCCTGTCTCCTTGCGCCGGGCTTTAGGACCTGGCTCTCTTTCCGGGCTGCCTACTGCGCCACCTTCCTGTGCATTTGAACTTGGCGCGCGCGCCCAACCTTCCACTTTCCGTCTAACCGTCACTTCGCTCCCCGATGAAGGTGTGGCCACTCCTGACTCGTGCCCTCCCTCCTGTTGTGAGCTGCCAGCGCTAGTTCCCAGGCGCTCTTCCTCTTCCCTACTCTCTGGCGGTGACGTAGGTCCCGATCTCCAACTGCTCCCCTCTGAGTCCCCTCTGGCTCTTTCTTCCTGGGGTGTCCCCCTAGTCTCCCCCCTTGCCCTTGCCACTGGTGCTCCTCTTTGTGAATCTTCTGATTCACTGGACAGACTCGGAGATCTCGGGTCGTCGTCGTCACTCATCCTTTCTTCTGCCTCCTCCCCCTCGCTCTCTGTTTCCTCCCTTGCCCTCGCCTCTGCTCCTGAACCCCTGACATCCATCCCCCCCTCAAAGCCCCCCCTTCCCCCCTCCCCTCCCTCCGGTGCGGGAACTGGGTGCTGCAGTGTCAAAGGGACGAATGTCGGGTACAGTTCGCTTCCCGTGGCCGGCCTCCATCCGCAGACTCCCGGTTCTTCCTCCCTGCTCTCGTCAACGACGGTCACCTCTGCTTCCATCTCCGTGCCGCCGTGCTCGAGACCCTGGTTGTCCCCGAAAAAGTCCATGTCGGTCTCTCCCTCGCTTCCTTCTGTAGGCGTAGCTCGTCCTGGACCCTCCAGCCACTTCCTGCGCCACTGCTCCTCTGGTCGATCATCCCACCAATACGAGGGTTCTGAGGCAGATCCCGAGGGTGACCCCTCCGGGGAACGGGCGTCTCGTGTCGGTTCCTCATCCGAGTCGAACCCCCGGAACGTGCTGGCTGAAAGCGTGGGCGTGAAAAGCCAGTCGTCGAAAAAGTCCGCCGGCATTGGCCTATGGGGAAAGAGGGCATGAAACTCTTCCTTGAGCAGAGGTTCATCTAGAGCGTAGCCCGGCACCCAGCTGTTGGCATTGGCCGGGGTGCCCTCCTTAGCGAGAAGGTATTCTACCCCCTCTTCCCCCCATCTGGAGTCCAAAATCTCCGTGACTTCGTTGAGGCGCACCTCCTGTGCCACTCCCCGTTGCCTGGTTCCCTCTCGGAGCGGACTCGGCGCCGTGCCGGGTTCCTGAAACCTGTGCGGTGCCTTGTAGGGAGTGAGCACCGATCTGTGGAACACCGGATGCATTCTGGAACCCTCCGGAAGCGCCAGCCTGAAAGCCACCGGGTTGACCTGCTCTTCGACTTGGTAGGGCCCCAGTTGCTTATGCCCTAGTTTCTTCTTGGCCAACGACCTGGCCGGCACTGCGTGGGCTGCTAACCAGACCCAGTCTCCCACCTGGATCTCTTCGCCAACCCTTCTGTGTTTGTCTGCCTGCACCTTGTATGCGTGTTTGGCCAGCTCCAGGTGCCGCCGCAGCTGATCGTGAACCTCTTGCAACTCCGACGCGAACGCATCTGCTGTCTGCGGCTCCCCCTCCACCAGTCTTTCCAGTCCCGGGAAGGTTCTGGGGTGCCTCCCGTTGTTGGCGAAGAACGGCGTGACCCCCGTGGACACGTGCTTCGTGTTGTTGTAGGCGAACTCGGCGAGCGGCAGGTAATCCACCCACGTCGCAGGCTGTTGATTCGCATAGCATCTCAGGTACTGCTGCATGATGGCATTGACCCGCTCCGCTTGCCCGTTGGTCTGCGGGTGTCTCGCCGACGCCAGGTTGATCTTGACGTTTAGGAAGCCCATCAGCTTCTGCCAGAAGTTCGAGATGAACTGCTGCCCGCGGTCGGACAGAATAGACCGTGGCAGACCGTGAACCTTGAACACGTGGTCTATGAACAGTTTGGCGGTTTGTTCCGCCGTGGCCACCTTCGCACACGGGATGAAATGCGCCATCTTGGAGAACAAGTCCACCACCACCAGCACGGCCGTCTTGCCCCTCGAGCTGGGCAGATCCGTGACGAAGTCCAGGGCAACTCTCTCCCATGGCTCGACCGGAGTTTGCAGCGGTTCCAACAGTCCGGCCGGCGGTCTGTGCACTGGTTTGGCCCTCTGGCAGGTGTCGCACCTCGCCACGTAGTCCGCGACCTCCCCTCTCATTCCGGGCCACCAGAAATCCCTGGCGACTAATTCCACCGTCTTCTCCTTGCCAAAGTGCCCGGCAGTGGGCGCGTCGTGCAGCTGATGCAGTACCTTGGCGCGAAGTTCGTCTCCCGGCACGTAGATGGCCCCTTTGCGGATGAGCAATCCATCTCTCAGCTGGAACCCGTTGGTCGCTGCCGTGCCCCTTCGCATCTCAGCCATCTTTGCTTGTGCGAAAGAGTCATTCTGCAACGCTTGTCGCACCGCCTCCAGGTCCACTGTCGCCGCAGCGCACGCCCACACTGTTGGCGCGAAGATGTGCATGGCGGCCGCTGGCGTGGCGTCCTCCAGATACTGTGGCTTACGGGATAGCGCGTCCGCCATGATGTTGGTGTCCCCCGGGACATACTCTATTCGGAAGTCGAAATTCGCAAAGAACTCAGCCCAACGTATCTGCCTCTGGTTCAGGAACTGTGCCGTGCGCCAGTGCTCCAGATTCTTGTGGTCCGTGCAGACCTGCACCGTGTGCTTGGCTCCAATCAGGAAGTGCCTCCATGCTTTGAACGCTGCATGAATAGCCAGCAACTCCCTGTCCCAGATGGTGTAATTCTGTTCGGACTTGCTGAGCTTCCTGGAGTAAAACGCTCCGGGCCTCCAAACCCCCTGCGGGTCCTTCTGCAGCAGGACTGCTCCGACGGCCCTGTCCGAGGCGTCTGTTTCAACTCTCATCGGCCTGCTAGGATCGACATGAAGCAGCTGTTCCTCCGAGGCGAAAAGACGCTTGAGTGCCTGAAAGGACTGCTCCGCCTGCGCTGTCCAGATGAACTTCTTTTTCTTGGAACTGAGCGTGTCTGTAATGGCTGCAGTCTGCATAGCGAAGCCTTTGATGAACTTGCGATAGAAGTTCGCGAAGCCGACAAATCGTTGGACCTCCTTCCGGTTGCGTGGGCTTTTCCAATCCAACACCGCTCGAACCTTGGCGCTGTCCATGGCGAGCCCCTTGTCAGACAACCTGTATCCCAGGAAATCCACCTCCGTCACGTCGAATTGGCACTTCTCCAGCTTGGCGTAAAGCCTATGTTGCTGGAGCCTGCTCAGCACTTCCCTGACGTGTCTGTCATGCTCCTGCTGCGATTCCGAAAAGATCAGGATGTCATCCAAGAAACAGACGCACGTCTTGTAGAGGAGCCCCGCCAACACGTGATGCATGAAAGCTTGAAAAACGTGGGAGCCATTTTGCAATCCAAAAGGCATAACTCTATATTCGTAGGTGCCCAGGGGTGTGAACATGGCTGTCTTCCACTCATCTCCTTCCCGCATGCGAATCAGGTTGTACGCCCCTCGCAGGTCCAACTTGGTGAACACGCTGCCCTTGCGTACTTTCGCGAGGAGGTCGTCGATTCGGGGCATGGGGAAGTCCGACGGCTTGGTGACACTGTTCAAAATGCGGTAGTCCACCACGAGCCTTTTCTGGGGCGTGTCTCGCTTCTTCACAAAGAATACAGGACTGCCCCCCGCTGCCTGGGACTCTCGGATGAAACCGCGTTTCAAATTATGATCAATGAACTCCTTGAGTTCCTGCAGTTCGTCTTCAGACATGGAATACAGCTTCCCTTTGGGCAGCGCCGCCCCCGGCAGCAGGTCAATCTTGCAGTCATATGGTCTGTGGGGGGGTAGCTTGTCTGCCTCCTTCTCGCAGAAAACCTCCAAAAATTCTGCGTACTTGTGGGGAATCGCTTGCAGCGTGCCGAGCAGCAGCTGTGACTCCTCTTGCTCCCCTTCTTGCTGGGGCATGATGCAGTGTTCAGCACAAAAGGAAGAACCGAAGGTCAGCTGCCTCTGGTACCAAGCCAGCGTCGGGCTGTGCCTGTCCAGCCAACTCATGCCCAATACGATAGGCGTGTCTGAGAGTTGAGTGACGTTGAAGCTGATAATCTCCTTGTGATTTCCAAGCCGCAGCACCATAGGTGGCGTCTGCTTCACCACTTGCCCCCCTAACAGCTCCCTGCCATCCACCGTGACAACCTGCAGTGGCAGCGCGGCAGGCAGCAACTGTATAGCGTGCCGGTCGACAAAGTCCTGCCCTATGAAGTCTGCATTGCTTCCCGAGTCGACGGTGATTGGCACGTCCATGGTGATTCCATTGGGTAGCTGGAGCGATGCGGTGAGCCTCACTACTGGCTTGGGCGGGAGGGGGTCCATGGGCGGTAAAATCTCTGGGGACTGCTTCACTGACACGTCTGGCTGGGCCCCAGTGCCTCCTCTTCCAGCCAGACATCGTCGTTTCCCTGCTGTGGTTCTCCTTGCTGCGTTGCTGCAGTCACCATTGCTGAGGCTGCAGTGTGCTTGTGGAGCCTCCGGGGACACTCTTTCGCCAAATGGCCTGGATCCTCGCAGATGTAACACTTCCTGTTCCCTCTAGGAGGCTTCGCTTTCACTGCTGCCGGTGCTAGGGCTCTGGCTGCTGACTGAGCCCTTGCACTCCCAACCTCCATCGGTTCCACCCCTCCCCCTGTTGGGGGCGTGGATTGCGCACGCGCTGCTTCTCTGGGAAGGAAGGAGGAGCCCCTGGCTGGTTCGCGCCCGCTGCGCCCTTCGTCCCTGCTCCACGGACGTTCTTCCAGCCGCACTCCCACCGCCAGCGCCCTCTGAACGATCTCCTGCGTGGTCCGGGGTCTCTCCCCCCTCGCAATCTCATCTTTCACCGAGCTGTTCAAGCCCTCCCAAAAAAGGTCTCTGACGGGAGCCGAATCTCTGTCCCATTCCAGGGCACTGACCAAAGCGAAAAAGCGGGCATGATATTGCCGTACGCTGGCCCTCCCTTGTCTTAGTCCGTGCACCTCCCTTCGGGCAAGATCCACGTCAATGCTTGATAAAAAACAGCCATCCATCGCTTTAATAAAGGCGTCCGCATTTTGGAGCGCAGGATCCTTATCCCTCCACAAATTGCGCAGCCATGCTTTAGCGTCTCCATGCAAATGGGACATGATGAACCCCACTTTCTCTTGTTCATCTCTAAAGTCTTTGTGCAGTAGTTGTAGTGCACACATTACGTCTGCTCTAAAATTGGGGTACTGTTGCAAATTCCCATCGAAGTGCGAGACCAGACTGCCTGTGCGTCTCCCCAACCCAATCCCCTCTGATTTGGGTGTCTGTTGCCCCTGCTTCGTAAGCACGTCCAACCTGACCTGGAGATCCCTGTAGGCGGCCGCTGCGTCCTCCTCTCTCTTCCTGGACGCCACCGCCTCGGCAGTCAGTTGTGAAACCGCGTCTCTGAGTTCCGTTATTTGCTGTTCGGCCGTCATATTGTCTACCGTTCGTGAGCTTTCTTGTAGGCACCCGCTTTCCCTCCTCTCCGCGAGGTCGTGGATGTCCACAATTTGAAGAGAAGGAGCTTACTGTCAGGGTTACTTCCAGATCCTAGCTCACAGAGGATCACGCTAGCCAGCGGTTGTTGATTAAAAGTCTTTATTGAGTTACAGTCTCCATTCTTGAGCTGCTGCGTGCAACCCTACGCCTTATGCTTAGGTCGGCGAAGCTCCTTCTGAGTCTCCGCCCCTTGCGCACCAACTTAATATCCTAGCCCTGCTCCACCTTTTCCGCCTGACAGTTCTCCTCTGGGTCCCTCTGCCCCCCTGGGTCTCTCCCTTCCGGGATTCTTCTGACGCTGACCCCCCTGACTCCCCTGTCTCCTTGCGCCGGGCTTTAGGACCTGGCTCTCTTTCCGGGCTGCCTACTGCGCCACCTTCCTGTGCATTTGAACTTGGCGCGCGCGCCCAACCTTCCACTTTCCGTCTAACCGTCACTTCGCTCCCCGATGAAGGTGTGGCCACTCCTGACTCGTGCCCTCCCTCCTGTTGTGAGCTGCCAGCGCTAGTTCCCAGGCGCTCTTCCTCTTCCCTACTCTCTGGCGGTGACGTAGGTCCCGATCTCCAACTGCTCCCCTCTGAGTCCCCTCTGGCTCTTTCTTCCTGGGGTGTCCCCCTAGTCTCCCCCCTTGCCCTTGCCACTGGTGCTCCTCTTTGTGAATCTTCTGATTCACTGGACAGACTCGGAGATCTCGGGTCGTCGTCGTCACTCATCCTTTCTTCTGCCTCCTCCCCCTCGCTCTCTGTTTCCTCCCTTGCCCTCGCCTCTGCTCCTGAACCCCTGACAACTTGTATAGGACATTTCACAGACACCCTGATGTCCTTAAACAGTTGCATCAACCATTCACAATCCATGAGTGAAAATGACAGAGCATTGAGTTCTGCTTCACAGGAACTTAGGCTCACTGTTGTCTGCTTCTTGCACAACCAGTCAAACAGGCAGTGGTTGTACATGTAGCATACTCCAGAAGTGCTTGTACCATCGGTGGTGTCACTTCCAAAACTTGCATCTGCAAAGATTTCAAGACCTCCAGTCTTCTGACTGGTGAACCTTAGCCTGTAGTGCATAGTCCCTTTCAAATAGCGGGCTATGCACTTCAGAGCTTTCCAATCCTGAACCGTAGGATTGTTGGTATGTCTGCTAAGCAGATTACAGCTTACAGCTATGTCAGGTCTTGAACATCTGGCAATGAAATTCAGCTTGCCTAGAATGCATCTGTACAGCGTTGTGTCAGAAAACGCTTCAGCAGTACTGTCTACCTGGTAACCTTTCACCATCGGTGTGTCTGCTGGGTTTGCATCAACCAAATTCAACCTGGTTAATACATCAGCAATTTTCTGTGTTTGGTGTACCAGAAAATTACCTGCTTGGTCCTTCTCCACCTGCAGAGAAAGATAGTTGGATACCTCACCAAGATCCTTCATGTCAAAGTGCTCCTTCAGCTGAGCTAGGGTGCTTTGGTAAAAAGCCTGATTCTTCCAAAACATCAGAAGATCATCAACAAAACATAAACAATACAGTTTGTTTTGCCCCTCCTCCTTGACAAACACACATGGATCAGCTTTGCCCTGGTGAAAACCTAGAGAAAGCAATGTTTCAGTGAGTTTTGTGTTCCAACACCTGGCACTCTGCTTGAGACCATATAAGGATTTCCGCAGTTTACAGACCATTCCCTTCTGTATCTGCATCCCATCAGGTGGAAGCATGAACAGCTCCTCCCCCAAAATCCCGTACAAAAAAGCTGTATTAATGTCATGATGGGTAACATGCAGTTTCTCCTCCGCAGCGACCTTGAGCATCAGCCGAATGCTCTCATATTTGACTGTGGGTGAGTAGGTCTCGTGGTAATCCTGTCCTGGTACCTGTGAAAAACCTCTGGCAACCAATCTGGCTTTGTGTCTGACTACCTTGCCATTCTGGTCTGTCTTGGCCTTGAAGACCCATTTGCTGCCAACCAGTCTCATTCCTGGGACTACCGGTACCAGTTCCCAAGTTTGGTTCCTGTTCAAGGAATCAACTTCAGCCTTCATGGCATTAAGCCAAGGCTCAGCATCTTTAGAGGTCAACTCCTGAACCTCTTTGAAGCTTGAAGGTTCCCATACCTTCTCTGAGCTACTAAGAACAGCAGTTGCTGTCTTAGCAAACTCATCAGCATACCTCTTTGGAGGTCTGCCCTTGGTCGCCCTTTCAGACCTATGTACTAGACGCAAGTCTTCTGGACTCATCTCCTCTTTCTTAGGAGAAAAATGACCAATGGTGAACAGTGGTTCTTCCAGTTCATTGTCAGACGCATCAGATGGTCTGACTGAGGCCTTTGCGCTCTGGTAGTCTGCTGTGTCATCACTGTCACTGACACCAGCAGCAGCGCCGCCCACTGAACTGGAATCCGAACTCTGATCATCATCATCATCATCATCATCATCCTCATCCTCATCCTCATCAGCAGCTTTCTCATCTTTAGCTGCTTGCTTGACATCACCTTCATCCTCCTCTGGGTAACTCTGGAAAATTCCCACATTTTCCCCCCACTTAGGATTGTACTTGTCAGGGGTTCAGGAGCAGAGACGCAGAGAAGGGAGGAAGCAGAGAGCGAGGGGGAGGAATCAGAAGGGAAAATGAGTGATGATGACGACCCGAGATCTCCAAGCCTAAGCAGTGAGTCAGAGGACTCCCAAAAGGGAGCCCCAGTGAGCAGAGCAAGGGGGGGATCCGGGGGGACACCCCAGGAGGAAGGGAACAGAGGAGATTCAGAGAGCAGCAGCTGGAAGTCGGGACCCACGCTCATAACTGAGGGCGGCAGCAGCTGGAAGTCGGGACCCACGCTCAAGACTGAGAGCAGCAGGGAGGAAGGTAGCCAGGCATCGGGTTCCGGAGGCTGTCAGCAGGAGGGAGGGCACGAGTCAGGGGTGGTCACGCCCTCCTCAGAGAGCGAGGCAACGGTTAAGAGGAAAGTAGAGAGTTGGGCGCGCGCGCCAAGTTCAAATGCAGCGGAAGCTGGAGCAGTAAGCAGCCCGGAGAGTGAGCCAGGTCCTAAAGCCCGCCGACCTAGGGCAGAAGGTGTAGAGCTGCACGCTGCAGTTCGGAAATGAAACCTGTAACTTAATAAAGACTCTTATAAAGTGAACGCTGGCGGACTTGGTCCTATGTGAGCTGGGACTGGGTGGCAGCTCTGACAGTAAGACCCGTCTCTTAAAAGCTTCGGACACCTGATATCTCGCAGCGGAGAGAGAGGCAGCTGGAGGAGGGGATCGGTGTTTGGGAGCAAGCTCACGACGGTTAGCAGAGATGACGGAAGCAGAGAAAGTTGCAGCGCTGCAACAGGCAGTTACCCAATTGAACGCGGAGGTACTGGCATCCAAGAAGAGGGAGGAGGATGCGGCAGCCGCCTACAGAGATCTCCACGCCAGGTTTGAAGCATGGGTTAAACACGGGCAGCCAGGACCCAGACCGGAGGGGGTTGGGTTGGCACGGAGAGCAGGAGGGCTTGTGGCTCACTTCGATGGGAATTTACAACAGTACCCCAATTTTCGAGCAGACGTAATGTGCGCACTGCAACTGCTGGCAAAAGACTTTAGAGATGAGGAAGAGAAAGTGGGGTTCATACTATCCCATTTGCATGGGGATGCTAAAGCGTGGCTACGCAATTTGTGGAGGGATAAAGATCCGGCGCTTCAGAATGCAGATGCCTTTATCAAAGCGATGGATGCGTGTTTTTTGTCTACTATTGATGTGGATCTTGCCCGACGGGAGATTCATGGACTGAAACAAGGGAGGGCAAGCGTCCGGCAGTACCACGCCCGCTTTTTTGCGCTGGTCAGTGCCTTAGAGTGGGACCGGGATTCGCCCCCTGTCAGAGACCTGTTCTGGGAGGGTCTAAGCTCAGCGGTCAAGGATGAAATTGCAAGGGGGGAGAGGCCCCGAAGCACGCAGGAGGTGGTCCAAAGGGCGCTGACTGTGGGGGTGAGGCTGGAAGAACGTCCCTGGTGCAGAGATGAAGGACGTGGAGGGCGCGAAGCAGCGAGAAGTTTCTCTTTCGTTCCAAGAGAAGCAGCGCGTGCGCAATCCACACCTCCGCCAGGAGGGGGAGGGGAACCGATGGAGGTTGGAGGTGCAAGGGCTCAGTCAGCAACCAGAGCCCAAGCACCGACAGCAGTGAAAGCGAAGCCTCCTAGAGGGAACAGGAAGTGTTACATCTGCGAGGATCCAGGCCATTTGGCGAAAGAGTGTCCCCGGAGGCTCCACAAGCACACTGCAGCCTCAGCAATGGTGACTGCAGCAACGCAGCAAGGAGAACCACAGCAGGGAAACGACGATGTCTGGCTGGAGACAGAGGCACTGGGGCCCAGCCAGACGCATCAGTGAAGCAGTCCCCAGCGATCTTGCAACCCACGGACCCCCTCCCACCCAAACCAGTAGTGCAGCTCACAGCATCTCTCCAGCTACCCGATGGCGTCACTATCGAAGTGCCGCTTTCTGTGGATTCTGGAAGCAACGCAGACTTTATAGCGCAGGATTTTGTGGAGCAGCACGCTATACAGCTACTGCCTGCCACTCTGCCCCTGCAAGTCGTCACAGTGGATGGCAGAGAGTTGCTAGGGGGGCAGGTGGTGAAGCAAACGCCACCGATGGTGATGCGCCTTGGCAACCACAGGGAAGTCATCAGTTTTAATGTCACCCAACTGTCGGACACGCCCATTGTGTTGGGCATGAGTTGGCTGGACAGGCACAGTCCGACACTGGCTTGGTACCAGAGACAGCTGATCTTCGGCTCCTCTTATTGCGCAGAACACTGCATCCTGCCCAGACAGGAGGGAGAGGAGGAGGAATCACAACTGCAGTTGGGAACGTTGCAAGCAGTCCCCCACAAATACGCAGACTTTCTGGAGGTCTTCTGCGAGAAAGAGGCTGACAAGCTACCACCGCACAGGCAATATGACTGCAAGATTGACCTCCTACCAGGGGCGACGCTGCCGAAAGGGAAGCTGTATTCCATGTCTGAGGACGAATTACAGGAACTCAAACAGTTCATAGATCACAATTTGCAGCGCGGTTTCATCCGGGAGTCCAGGGCAGTAGGGGGCAGTCCTGTTTTCTTCGTGAAGAAGAAGGACACGCCCCAGAAAAGACTGGTGGTGGATTTTCGCCTCTTAAACAAGATGACCAAGCCTTCTGATTTCCCCATGCCCAGGATTGACGACCTGCTAGCGACGGTGCGCAAGGGACGCGTGTTCACCAAGTTGGACCTGCGAGGTGCGTACAATCTCATCCGCATGAGGGAGGGCGATGAGTGGAAGACAGCCATGTTCACGCCTCTGGGCACCTACGAATACAGAGTGATGCCGTTTGGATTGCAAAACGGTTCTCACTGTTTCCAAGCTTTCATGCATCATGTGTTGGCGGGACTCCTTTACAAGAAGTGCGTCTGCTTTCTGGATGACATCCTGATATTCTCCGACTCGCAGCAAGCCCATGACCAAGATGTTCGGGAGGTGCTGAAGAGGCTGCAGCAGCATAGACTGTACGCCAAACTGGAGAAGTGCCAGTTCGACACGACGGAGGTGGATTTCTTGGGTTACAAGTTGTCGGACAAGGGGCTAGCCATGGACAGCGCCAAGGTTCGTGCGGTGTTGGATTGGAAGAGCCCGCGCAATCGGAAGGAGGTCCAGCGGTTTGTCAGCTTCGCCAACTTCTATCGCAAGTTTATCAAGGGGTTCGCGATGCAGACGGCGGCCATTACGGACACGCTAAGCTCCAAGAAAAAGAAATTCATCTGGACGGAGCAGGCGGAGCAGTCCTTTCAGGCACTCAAGCGTCTCTTCGCGTCGGAAGAGCAACTGCTGCATATCGACCCCAGCAAACCGATGCGGGTAGAGACAGACGCGTCCGATAGAGCAGTGGGAGCTGTCCTGCTGCAAAGGGACCCACAGGGGGTCTGGAGGCCGGGAGCGTTCTACTCCAGAAAGCTCAGCAAGTCGGAGCAGAACTACACCATCTGGGACAGGGAGTTGCTGGCCATTCATGCAGCTTTCAAGGCGTGGAGGCACTTCCTGATCGGCGCCAAGCACACGGTGCAGGTCTGCACGGATCACAAGAATCTGGAGCACTGGCGCACGGCTCAGTTCCTGAACCAGAGGCAGATACGTTGGGCGGAGTTCTTTGCTGACTTCAATTTCCGAATAGAGTACGTCCCAGGCGACACCAACGTCATGGCGGATGCACTGTCCCGCAAACCGCAATACCTCGAAGAGGCGACGCCAGCGGCAGCCATGCACATCTTCGCGCCAACAGCGTGGGCGTGCGCTTCAGCCACAGTAGACCTGGATGCGGTGCGGCGGGCGTTGCAGGACGACTCCTTCGCGCGGGCGAAGATGGCAGAGGTGCACAAGGGCACGGCGAAGGGCGACGAGTTCCAGATACGAGACGGCTTGCTCTTACGTAAAGGGGCCATCTACGTGCCGGGAGACGAACTTCGCGCCAGGGTACTGCAGCAGCTGCACGACGCACCCACGGCCGGGCACTTTGGCACGGAAAAAACGGTGGAATTAGTCGCAAGGGACTTTTGGTGGCCCAGACTGAGAGGGGAAGTCGCGGACTACGTTGCGAGGTGCGACACCTGCCAGAGGGCCAAACCGGTGCACAAACCACCGGCGGGACTGCTGGAACCGCTGCAAACGCCGTTTGAACCGTGGGAGAGAGTGGCCCTGGACTTTGTTACGGATCTACCCAGCTCGAGAGGCAAGACAGCTGTACTAGTGGTGGTGGACTTGTTCACCAAGATGGCACATTTCATTCCGTGTGCGAAGGTGGCCACGGCGGAACAAACCGCCAAACTGTTCATAGATCACGTGTTCAAAGTGCATGGTCTGCCGCGGTCTATCCTGTCCGACCGCGGGCGCCAGTTCGTCTCGAATTTCTGGCAGAAGCTGATGAGTTTTCTAAATGTCAAGGTCGATCTGGCATCAGCAAGACACCCGCAGACCAACGGGCAAGCAGAGAGGGTCAATGCCATCATGCAGCAGTACCTGAGATGCTATGCCAATCAACAACCTGCGACCTGGGTGGATTACCTGCCGCTCGCCGAGTTCGCTTACAACAACACGAAGCACGTGTCCACAGGGGTGACGCCGTTCTTCGCCAACAATGGGAGGAATCCCAGAACCTTCCCGGGACGGGAGAGAGTGGGGGACGGAGAACCACAGACGGCGGACGCGTTCGCGTCAGAGTTGCAGGCGGTACACGATCAACTCAGACGGCAGCTGGAGCTAGCTAAGCACGCCTACAAGGTGCAAGCTGACAAGCACAGGCGGGTTGGCGAAGAGATCCAAGTGGGAGACTGGGTCTGGTTGGCAGCCCACGCAGTGCCGACCAGGTCACTAGCCAAGAAGAAGTTGGGGCACAAGCAAATTGGTCCGTACCAAGTCGAAGCACAGATCAACCCGGTAGCCTTCCGACTGGCGCTGCCGGAGGGTTCCAGAATGCATCCGGTGTTCCACAGGTCGGTGCTCACTCCCTACAAGGCACCTCACAGATTCCAGGAGCCAGGGACGGCACCGAGTCCGTTCCGGGAGCGGACGGAGACGCGAGGGGTGACGCAGCAAGACCCCATCAACGAGGTCACGGAGATTTTGGACTCCAGATGGGGAGAAGAGGGAGTCGAATACCTCCTAGCCAGAGAGGGCACCCGGGCCAGCGCCAATAGCTGGGTGCCAGACTACGCTTTGGAGGAACCCCTGCTCAAGGACGAGTTTCATGCCCTTTTCCCACACAGACCCATGCCAGCGAGCTTCTTCGACGACTGGCTGTTCACGCCCACACTTTCTTCCAGCACGTTCCATGGATTCGACTCGGACGGGGAACCAGCACTGAGCACCCGTTCCCCAGAAGGATCGCCGGCGGGTTCGGCGTCAGACACCTCGTATTGGTGGGACGATCGACCGGAGGAGCAATGGCGCCGGAAGTGGCTGGAGATGCCAGGTCGAGCGACCGACGCAGAGACTGACATGGACGTGTTCGGGGAGGACCTCGGGTTCGAGCACGGCGGTACAGAGATGGAAGCGGAACAGGTCAACGTCGGCGACCGCGAGGAGGAAGACTCGGAGGTCTTCAGTTGGCGGCCACCCCCGGGGAGCGACCTGTATCCAGCATTCCCTCCCATGATGATGGAGCGCCCAGCACCCACACCTGACAGCGGGGAGGGGGGAAGGGGGGGCTTCGAGGGGGGGATGGATGTCAGGGGTTCAGAAGCAGAGACGCAGAGAAGGGTGGAAACAGAGAGCGAGGGGGAGGAAGCCGAAGGGAGAATGAGTGATGATGACGACCCGAGATCTCCAAGCCTAAGCAGTGAGTCAGAGGACTCCCAAAAGGGAGCCCCAGTGAGCAGAGCAAGGGGGGGATCCGGGGGGACACCCCAGGAGGAAGGGAACAGAGGAGATTCAGAGAGCAGCAGCTGGAAGTCGGGACCCACGCTCATAACTGAGGGCAGCAGCAGCTGGAAGTCGGGACCCACGCTCAAGACTGAGAGCAGCAGGGAGGAAGGTAGCCAGGCATCGGGTTCCGGAGGCTGTCAGCAGGAGGGAGGGCACGAGTCAGGGGTGGTCACGCCCTCCTCAGAGAGCGAGGCAACGGTTAAGAGGAAAGTAGAGAGTTGGGCGCGCGCGCCAAGTTCAAATGCAGCGGAAGCTGGAGCAGTAAGCAGCCCGGAGAGTGAGCCAGGTCCTAAAGCCCGCCGCAAGGAGGCAGAAGGATCAGGGGGGTCAGCGTCAGAGGAGAGTAGAAGGGAGGAGGCCCAGGGGGGCAGAAGGACCCAGAGACGTAGGGAGAGGCGAAGGAGGTGGAGCAAGGCTAGGGTATTAAGCTGGTGTGCAAGAGGCGGGGACTCAGACGGGTCTTCGCCGACCTAGAGCAGAAGGTGTAGAGCTGCACGCTGCAGTTCGGAAATGAAACCTGTAACTCAATAAAGACTCTTTTAAAGTGGACGCTGTGTGGCGTGGTCCTATGTGAGCTGGGACCTGGTAGCAGCTCTGACAGCTAACCCAAACCGAAACGCTAACCCTAACCCTAACCCCATTCCTAACCCTAACCCTAACCGTAACATAACCCTAAGCCTAACCCCAAACCTAACCCTAACCCTAATCCTAACCCTAACCTTAACCCTAACCCTCAACCTAACCCTAACCCTAACCCTAACCGTAGCCGTAACCGAAACCCTAACCGTAACCATAACCCTAACCCTAACCCTAAAAGAAACGCTAACCCTAACCCTAACCGTAACCCTAACCCTAACCCTAACCCTAACCCTAACCCTAACCCTAACCCGAATCCTTACCTTCACCATAACCCCAATACTAACCCTAACCCTAACCGTAACACTAACCGTAACCCTAACCCTAACCCCATTCCTAACCCTAACCCTAACC
>NC_138759.1:140570577-140573077 GCF_965113315.1 Podarcis vaucheri
CTAACCCTAATCCTAACCCTAACCCTAACCCTCAACCTAACCCAAACCCTAACCCTAACCCGAACCCGAACCCGAACCCTAAGCCTAACCCTAACCCTAACCCTAACCCTAACCGTAACCTTAACCCTAACCCTAAAAGGAACGCTAACCCTGGACTTCCGGGGTTGACGCGATCTGGGAATGGCGGATTCCCTCCGAGCTCCGGAGGGAATCGGCTCAGCAGGGGACGGGTCTTTGCCGTGCCGGCGACACGGGGACCCTTAAAACCGCAGGCGCGGAATGCCTGCGGACTGAAGACTCGGCGGGTGCCTTAAACGCCCCCCTGATTCGCGAAGAGCCTTTTTAAAGGCTGCGGAGGGGATACGGGGGGTGGCGCGGCACTGAGAGTCCATCGCTACCTCTGCTGAGCGAAGCCGCGAGCCATGACCGGAGAGCGCTGACTTCCTTCCTTGAAATTCGGCTGAAAAAACAACCCGTGAGTAATTTGGACTTGGCTTTTAAGAAATTTATCCACTGAATTTGAGACGATCGGGGGATGCGCTAAAAGGAAGTCCGCACCCCCTACCTTGCAGACGATCTAGAGCAACGAAAAAAGAACTAAGCTGGAGTGCCTACCCTGTAAAGGGTGAGTTTTTAAAAAAAGACAGTAACTTCCAAGATTTGGAAATTTCGAGCAGGAGAGAGAAGTGTTGGATGTTTTATGTTCTGATGTAAACAACCCCCCCTCCCGGGCCCGGGAGCGTCCTGCTTTGGAGCTGGTTTAAGAAGTGCAGAGTTTGACAGCTGTCAAAGCTGTCAAACGGACTGTTAATAGTGGAAAATTGCTACCTAAGTTACCTCTGGATTAAAAAGAGTTACAATTGATCTAAAATTGTTGGAAATAAAGAAACAATAACAAGACAGAGGACTGTTGGGGAAAAGAATATTAAGTAACCAGATTCCCTCTAGAGGGAATTCTGTGGAATTACAATGGCTGTGGATGGAAAGATACTGGGAGAAATCGAAAGGATGTTTTATTTGGTTGGAATCTTACAAGAGCAGACTACGGCTATGAGTGAACAATTGATGACCTTGACTTCTGAAACAAGTAGTCCTGCTGAATGTAAAGAGGACCTCAATGAGAAAGAATCCACAGCTGAACCAGAAATGATAATAAAAGCAGAGGAGAAGACAAAACAAGAAAGAGAAGAAGTGATGTGGGAAAATACTGAGCAGAAGCTGACGCCTGCGGAATACAAACAAGGAGACTATTGGAGTAAATCTACTATAAATCCACGAAAGATCCAGAAGACGAAAGTGGAGGCCCTGGGAGTCTATGAAATTAAGGAATTTAAAATAAAGAAATATAATTGGGGCCTCCACATAGACTCTGACTTTGATTACCTTCAAGATTCATGCCTTGTGGAAACTCTTCAGCAGCTGTTTGCAAATATGGGAAGAGACTTTGGATTGATGATGAAAGAACTCTTTCGAGATGTGACGACTGACATAAAGGGTTACCAACAAGACCGGCGGAGAGGGACTGAAAGAGACTGGAGGGCCTCGGACGTGAGGAACCCGGGCTAAGAACTGTTATTTTGGACATGCTTTGGGAAGGGACGCAAACCGGGGATGGGAGGGAGGGAAAAATTAAGTTTTAACAGCACTCATGATTATGGGATTTGGTTAAAAAGATCATTATTCAAGACAAAATGGGAAATCGATGGAAGGGAATTGAGGTCCAACTTAGAAAAAATTAATTTTGTTTGCTTTTATAAAAGGACTAATATTAGGATAGGGAAATGCCAATTTGCTGATATAAATTTGGAAATGGGGATGCAAGGGAGGGGGTAGGGGGAAGTCAATGACCAGGGTTAGGAAATAATATTTGCGGGAAAGTATATATGTTTGCTGTTGTTTTTCTTCTTTTTTTTTGTTTATGTGTTTATCTGTTTTTTGTGTTCTTGTTTTTGTCTATATAAAATGTGAAAACCCAATAAAAATTTTATAAAAAAAAAGGAACGCTAACCCTAACCCTAACACCAACCCTAACCCTAACCCTAACCCTAACCCTAACCCGAATCCTTACCTTCACCCTAACCCCAATCCTAACCCTAACCCTAACCGTAACACTAACCGTAACCCTAACCCTAACCCTAACCCAAACCCTAACCAAGACGCTAACCCTAACCAAAGCGCTAATCCTAACCCTAACCCTAACCGAAACACTAACCCTAACCCTAACCCTAACCCTAACCCTAACCCTAACCCTAAACCTAAACCTAAACCTAAACCTAAACCTAAACCTAAACCTAAACCTAAACCTAACCCTAACCCTAACCCTAACCCTAACCGAAACGCTAACCCTAACCCAACCCCAACCCTAACCCCAACCCTAACCCCAATCCTAACCCTAACCCTAACCGTAACACTAACCGTAACCCTAACCCTAGCCCCAAATTTAACCCTAACCCTCAACCTAACCCTAACACTAACCGTAGCCGTAGCCGTAACCCTAACC
>NC_138759.1:140575577-140583077 GCF_965113315.1 Podarcis vaucheri
CCGTAGCCGTAGTCGTAACCGTAACCCTAACCCTAACCCTAACCCTAACCGTAACCCTAACCCTAACCCTAACCCTAAAAGAAACCCTAACCCTAACCGTAACCCTAACCAAGACGCTAATCCTAACCAAGATGCTAACCCTAACCAAAGCGGTAACCCTAACCCTAACCCTAACCGAAACACTAACCCCAACCCATCCCTAAACCTAACCCTTACCCTAACCCTAACCCTAACACCAACCCCAACCCTAACCCTAAACCTAACCCTAAACCTAACCCTAACCCTAACCCTAACCCTAACCCTAACTCTAACCCTAACACCAACCCTAACCCTAACCCTAACCCAATCTTAACCCTAACCCTAACCCTAACTGAAACGCTAACCCAAACCGAAACGCTAACCCAAACCGAAACGCTAACCCTAACCGTAACCCTAACCCCATTCCTAACCCTAACCCTAACCGTAACATAACCCTAAGCCTAAGGCCAAACCTAACCCTAACCCAAGTCCTAACCCTAACCCTAACCCTCAACCTAACCTTAACCCTAACCCTAACCCTAACCCTAACCCTAACCCTAACCCTAACCCTAACCGTAGCCGTAGCCGTAACCGTAACCCTAACAGTAACCCTAACCCTAACCCTAACCCTAAAAGAAACGCTAACCCTAACCCTAACCCTAACCCTAACCCTAACCCTAACCCTAACCCTAACCCTAACCCGAATCCTTACCTTCACCCTAACCCCAATCCTAACCCTAACCGTAACACTAACCATAACCCTAACCCTAAACCTAACCCTAACCAGGACGCTAACCCTAACCAAGACGCTAACCCTAACCAAAGCGCTAACCCTAACCCTAACCCTAACTGAAACACTAACCCTAACCCTAACCCTAACCCTTACCCTTACCCTAACCCTAACCCTAACCCTAACCCTAACCCTAACCCTAACCCTAACCCTAACCCTAACACCAACCCCAACCCCAACCCTAACCCTAACCCCAACTCTAACCCCAATCCTAACCCTAACCCTAACCGTAACACTAACCGTAACCGTAACCCTAAGCGAAAGGCTAAACCTAACAATAAAACTAACCATAACCCTAACCCTAACCCTAGCCCCAATCTTAACCCTAACCCTAACCGAAACAATAACCCAAACTGAAATGCTAACCCATACCGAAACGCTAACCCTAACCCTAACCCCATTCCTAACCATAACCCTAACCGTAACATAACCCTAACCCTAACCCTCACCCTAACCCCAATTCTAACCCTAACCCTAACACTAACCGTAACACTAACCCTAACCCTAACCAAGACGCTAACCCTAACCAAAGCGCTAACCCTAACCCTAACCCTAACCCTAACCGAAACGCTAAACCTATCCCTAACGCTAACCCTAACCCTAACCCTAACACCAACCCTAACCCAAACCCTAACCCTAACCCTAACCCTAGGCCTAACAACACCAACCCTAACCCTAACCCTAACCGTAACCCGAACCCAACCCCAACCCTAACCCTAACCTCAACTCTAACCCCAATCCTTACCCTAACCCTAACCGTAACACTAACCGTAACCCTAACCCTAAACCTAAACCTAACCCTTACACTAACCCTAACCCTAACCATAACCCTAACCCTAACCCTAACACCAACCCCAACCCTAACCCTAACCACAACTCTAACCCCAATCCTAAACCTAACCCTAACCGTAACACTAACCGTAACCCTAACCCTAACCCTAGCCCCAGCCCCAATCTTAACCCTAACCCTAACCCTAATCGAAACGCTAACCCAAACCGAAACGCTAACCCAAACAGAAACGCTAACCCTAACCCTAACCCTAACCCTAACCCCATTCCTAACCCTAACCATAACCGTAACATAACCCTAAGCCTAACCCCAAACCTAACCCTAACCCTAATCCTAACCCTAACCCTAACCCTAACCCTAACCCTAACCCTCAACCTAACCCTAACCCTCACCCTCACCCGAACCCGAACCCGAACCCTAACCCTAACCCTAACCTTAACCCTAACCCTAACCTTAACCCTAACCCTAAAAGGAACGCTAACCCTAACCCTAACCCCAACCCTAACCCTAACCCTAACCCTAACCCGAATCCTTACCTTCACCCTAACCCCAATCCTAACCCTAACCGTAACACTAACCGTAACCCTAACCCTAACCCAAACCCTAACCAAGACGCTAACCCTAACCAAAGCACTAATCCTAACCCTAACCCTAACCGAAACACTAACCCTAACCCTAACTCTAACCCTAACTCTAACCCTAAACCTAAACCTAAACCTAAACCTAAACCTAAACCTAAACCTAAACCTAACCCTAACCGAAACGCTAACCCTAACCCAACCCCAACCCTAACCCCAACCCTAACCCCAATCCTAACCCTAACCCTAACCGTAACACTAACCGTAACCCTAACCCTAACCCTAGCCCCAAATTTAACCCTAACCCTCAACCTAACCCTAACACTAACCGTAGCCGTAGCCGTAACCCTAACCCTAACCCTAACCGTAACCCTAACCCTAACCCTAACCCTAACCCTAACCCTAACCGTAACCCTAACTCTAACCCTAACACCAACCCTAACCCTAACCCTAACCATAACCCAATCTTAACCCTAACCCTAACCCTAACCGAAACGCTAACCCAAACCGAAACGCTAACCCAAACCGAAACGCTAACCCTAACGCTAACCCCATTCCTAACCCTAACCCTAACCCTAACCCTAACCCTAACCCTAACCGTAACCCTAACCGTAACCCTAACCGTAACCCTAACCCTAACCCTAACCCTAACCCTAAAAGAAACGCTAACCCTAACCCTAACCCTAACCCCATTCCTAACCCTAACCCTAACTGTAACATAACCCTACGCCTAACCCCAAACCTAACCCTAACTCTAATCCTAACCCTAACCCTAACCCTCAACCTAACCCTAACCCTAACCCTAACCCTAACCGTAGCGGTAGTCGTAACCGTAACCCTAACCCTAACCCTAACCCTAACCCTAACCGTAACCCTAACCCTAACCCTAACCCTAAAAGAAACCCTAACCCTAACCGTAACCCTAACCAAGACGCTAATCCTAACCAAGATGCTAACCCTAACCAAAGCGCTAACCCTAACCCTAACCCTAACCCTAACCCTAACCGAAACACTAACCCTAACCCATCCCTAAACCTAACCCTTACCCTAACCCTAACCCTAACACCAACACCAACCCTAACCCTAAACCTAACCCTAAACCTAACCCTAACCCTAACCCTAACCCTAACCCTAACCCTAACTCTAACCCTAACACCAACCCTAACCCTAACCCTAACCCTAACCCAATCTTAACCCTAACCCTAACCCTAACTGAAACGCTAACCCAAACCGAAACGCTAACCCAAACCGAAACGCTAACCCTAACCGTAACCCTAACCCCATTCCTAACCCTAACCCTAACCGTAACATAACCCTAAGCCTAAGGCCAAACCTAACCCTAACCCTAACCCAAATCCTAACCCTAACCCTAACCCTCAACCTAACCTTAACCCTAACCCTAACCCTAACCCTAACCCTAAGCCTAACCCGTACCGTAGCCGTAACCGTAACCCTAACCGTAACCCTAACCCTAACCCTAACCCTAACCCTAAAAGAAACCCTAACCCTAACCCTAACCCTAACCGTAACACTAACCCTAAACCTAACCCTAACCAGGACGCTAACCCTAACCAAGACGCTAACCCTAACCAAAGCGCTAACCCTAACCCTAACACTAACTGAAACACTAACCCTAACCCTAACCCTAAACCTAACCCTTACCCTTACCCTAACCCTAACCCTAACCCTAACCCTAACCCTAACACCAACCCCAACCCCAACCCTAACCCTAACCCTAACCCTAACCCCAACTCTAATCCCAATCCTAACCCTAACCCTAACCGTAACACTAACCGTAACCGTAACCCTAAGCGAAAGGCTAAACCTAACAATAAAACTAACCATAACCCTAACCCTAACCCTAGCCCCAATCTTAACCCTAACCCTAACCGAAACAATAACCCAAACTGAAACGCTAACCCATACCGAAACGCTAACCCTAACCCTAACCCCATTCCTAACCCTAACCCTAACCGTAACATAACCCTAACCCTAACCCTAACCCTCACCCTCACCCTAACCCCAATCCTAACCCTAACCCTAACACTAACCATAACACTAACCCTAACCCTAACCAAGACGCTAACCCTAACCAAAGCGCTTACCCTAACCCTAACCCTAACCGAAACGCTAAACCTATCCCTAACGCTAACCCTAACCCTAACCCTAACACCAACCCTAACCCAAACCCTAACCCTAACCCTAACCCTAACCCTAACCCTAACCCTAACCCTAACCCTAACCCTAACCCTAACCCTAACCCTAACCCCATTCCTAACCATAACCCTAACCGTAACATAACCCTAACCCTAACCCTCACCCTAACCCCAATTCTAACCCTAACCCTAACACTAACCGTAACACTAACCCTAACCCTAACCAAGACGCTAACCCTAACCAAAGCGCTAACCCTAACCCTAACCCTAACCCTAACCGAAATGCTAAACCTATCCCTAACGCTAACCCTAACCCTAACCCTAACACCAACCCTAACCCAAACCCTAACCCTAACCCTAACCCTAGGCCTAACAACACCAACCCTAACCCTAACCCTAACCGTAACCCGAACCCAACCCCAACCCTAACCCTAACCTCAACTCTAACCCCAATCCTTACCCTAACCCTAACCGTAACACTAACCGTAACCCTAACCCTAAACCTAAACCTAACCCTTACACTAACCCTAACCCTAACCATAACCCTAACCCTAACCCTAACACCAACCCCAACCCTAACCCTAACCACAACTCTAACCCCAATCCTAAACCTAACCCTAACCGTAACACTAACCGTAACCCTAACCCTAACCCTAGCCCCAGCCCCAATCTTAACCCTAACCCTAACCCTAATCGAAACGCTAACCCAAACCGAAACGCTAACCCAAACAGAAACGCTAACCCTAACCCTAACCCTAACCCTAACCCCATTCCTAACCCTAACCATAACCGTAACATAACCCTAAGCCTAACCCCAAACCTAACCCTAACCCTAATCCTAACCCTAACCCTAACCCTAACCCTAACCCTAACCCTAACCCTCAACCTAACCCTAACCCTCACCCTCACCCGAACCCGAACCCGAACCCGAACCCTAACCCTAACCCTAACCTTAACCCTAACCCTAACCTTAACCCTAACCCTAAAAGGAACGCTAACCCTAACCCTAACCCCAACCCTAACCCTAACCCGAATCCTTACCTTCACCCTAACCCCAATCCTAACCCTAACCCTAACCGTAACACTAACCGTAACCCTAACCCTAACCCAAACCCTAACCAAGACGCTAACCCTAACCAAAGCACTAATCCTAACCCTAACCCTAACCGAAACACTAACCCTAACCCTAACTCTAACCCTAACTCTAACCCTAAACCTAAACCTAAACCTAAACCTAAACCTAAACCTAAACCTAAACCTAAACCTAACCCTAACCGAAACGCTAACCCTAACCCAACCCCAACCCTAACCCCAACCCTAACCCCAATCCTAACCCTAACCCTAACCGTAACACTAACCGTAACCCTAACCCTAACCCTAGCCCCAAATTTAACCCTAACCCTCAACCTAACCCTAACACTAACCGTAGCCGTAGCCGTAACCCTAACCCTAACCCTAACCCTAACCGTAACCCTAACCCTAACCCTAACCCTAACCCTAACCCTAACCGTAACCCTAACTCTAACCCTAACACCAACCCTAACCCTAACCCTAACCATAACCCAATCTTAACCCTAACCCTAACCCTAACCGAAACGCTAACCCAAACCGAAACGCTAACCCAAACCGAAACGCTAACCCTAACGCTAACCCCATTCCTAACCCTAACCCTAACCCTAACCCTAACCCTAACCGTAACCCTAACCGTAACCCTAACCCTAACCCTAACCCTAACCCTAACCCTAACCCTAACCCTAAAAGAAACGCTAACCCTAACCCTAACCCTAACCCCATTCCTAACCCTAACCCTAACTGTAACATAACCCTACGCCTAACCCCAAACCTAACCCTAACTCTAATCCTAACCCTAACCCTAACCCTCAACCTAACCCTAACCCTAACCCTAACCCTAACCGTAGCGGTAGTCGTAACCGTAACCCTAACCCTAACCCTAACCCTAACCCTAACCGTAACCCTAACCCTAACCCTAACCCTAAAAGAAACCCTAACCCTAACCGTAACCCTAACCAAGACGCTAATCCTAACCAAGATGCTAACCCTAACCAAAGCGCTAACCCTAACCCTAACCCTAACCCTAACCCTAACCGAAACACTAACCCTAACCCATCCCTAAACCTAACCCTTACCCTAACCCTAACCCTAACACCAACACCAACCCTAACCCTAAACCTAACCCTAAACCTAACCCTAACCCTAACCCTAACCCTAACCCTAACTCTAACCCTAACACCAACCCTAACCCTAACCCTAACCCTAACCCAATCTTAACCCTAACCCTAACCCTAACTGAAACGCTAACCCAAACCGAAACGCTAACCCAAACCGAAACGCTAACCCTAACCGTAACCCTAACCCCATTCCTAACCCTAACCCTAACCGTAACATAACCCTAAGCCTAAGGCCAAACCTAACCCTAACCCTAACCCAAATCCTAACCCTAACCCTAACCCTCAACCTAACCTTAACCCTAACCCTAACCCTAACCCTAACCCTAAGCCTAACCCGTACCGTAGCCGTAACCGTAACCCTAACCGTAACCCTAACCCTAACCCTAACCCTAACCCTAAAAGAAACCCTAACCCTAACCCTAACCCTAACCGTAACACTAACCCTAAACCTAACCCTAACCAGGACGCTAACCCTAACCAAGACGCTAACCCTAACCAAAGCGCTAACCCTAACCCTAACACTAACTGAAACACTAACCCTAACCCTAACCCTAAACCTAACCCTTACCCTTACCCTAACCCTAACCCTAACCCTAACCCTAACCCTAACACCAACCCCAACCCCAACCCTAACCCTAACCCTAACCCTAACCCCAACTCTAATCCCAATCCTAACCCTAACCCTAACCGTAACACTAACCGTAACCGTAACCCTAAGCGAAAGGCTAAACCTAACAATAAAACTAACCATAACCCTAACCCTAACCCTAGCCCCAATCTTAACCCTAACCCTAACCGAAACAATAACCCAAACTGAAACGCTAACCCATACCGAAACGCTAACCCTAACCCTAACCCCATTCCTAACCCTAACCCTAACCGTAACATAACCCTAACCCTAACCCTAACCCTCACCCTAACCCCAATCCTAACCCTAACCCTAACACTAACCATAACACTAACCCTAACCCTAACCAAG
>NC_138759.1:140595577-140598077 GCF_965113315.1 Podarcis vaucheri
CCGTAACCCTAACCGTAACCCTAACCCTAACCCTAACCCCAAAAGAAACGCTAACCCTAACCCTAACCCTAACCCTAACCCTAACCCTAACCCTAACCCGAATCCTTACCTTCACCCTAACCCCAATCCTAACCCTAACCCTAACCGTAACACTAACCGTAACCCTAACCCTAAACCTAACCCTAACCAGGACGCTAACCCTAACCAAGACGCTAACCCTAACCAAAGCGCTAACCCTAACCCTAACCCTAACTGAAACACTAACCCCAACCCTAACCCTAACCCTAAACCTAACCCTTACCCTTACCCTTACCCTTACCCTAACCCTAACCCTAACCCTAACACCAACCCCAACCCCAACCCTAACCCTAACCCTAACCCCAACTCTAACCCCAATCCTAACCCTAACCTTAACCATAACACTAACCGTAACCGTAACCCTAAGCGAAAGGCTAAACCCAACAATAAAACTAACCATAACCCTAACCCTAACCCTAGCCCCAATCTTAACCCTTACCCTAACCGAAACAATAACCCAAACTGAAACGCTAACCCATACCGAAACGCTAACCCTAACCCTAACCCCATTCCTAACCCTAACCCTAACCCTAACCGTAACATAACCCTAACCCTAACCCTCACCCTAACCCCAATCCTAACCCTAACCCTAACACTAACCGTAACACTAACCCTAACCCTAACCAAGACGCTAACCCTAACCAAAGCGCTAACCCTAACCCTAACCCTAACCCTAACCGAAACGCTAAACCTATCCCTAACGCTAACCCTAACCCTAACCCTAACACCAACCCTAACCCAAACCCTAACCCTAACACTAAGCCTAACAACACCAACCCTAACCCTAACCGTAACCCGAACCCAACCCCAACCCTAACCCTAACCCTAACCTCAACTCTAACCCCAATCCTTACCCTAACCCTAACCGTAACACTAACCGTAACCCTAACCCTAACCGTAACCCTAACCCTAACCCTAACCCTAACCCCATTCCTAACCCTAACCCTAACCGTAACATAACCCTAAGCCTAACCCCAAACCTAACCCTAACCCTAACCCTCAACCTAACCCTAAACCTAACACTAACCGCAGCCGTAGCCGTAACCCTAACCGTAACCCTAACCCTAACTCTAACCCTAACCGTAACCCTAACCCTAACCCTAACCCTAACCGTAACCGTAACCAAGACGCTAACCCTAACCAAGATGCTAACCCTAACCAAAGCGCTAACCCTAACCCTAACCCTAACCCTAACCCTAACCCTAACCCTAACTCTAACCCTAACACCAACCCTAACCTCAACTCTAACCCCAATCCTTACCCTAACCCTAACCGTAACACTAACCGTAACCCTAACCCTAACCCTAGCCCCAATCTTAACCCTAACCCTAACTGAAAGGCTAACCCAAACCGAAACGCTAACACAAACCGAAAGGCTAACCCTAACTCAAACCCTAACCCCATTCCTAACCCTAAACCTAACCGTAACATAACCCTAAGCCTAACGCCAAACCTAACCCTAACCCTAATCGTTACCCTAACCCTAACACTCAACCTAACACTAACCCAACCGTAACCGTAGCCGTAACCGTAACCCTAACCGTAACCATAACCCTAACCCTAAAAGAAACGCTAACCCTAACCCTAACCCTAACCCCATTCCTAACCCTAACCCTAACCGTAACATAACCCTAAGCCTAACCCCAAACCTAACCCTAACCCTAATCCTAACCCTAACCCTAACCCTCAACCTAACCCTAACCCTAACCCTAACCGTAGCCGTAACCGTAACCCTAACCGTAACCATAACCCTAACCCTAAAAGAAACCCTAACCGTAACCCTAACCCTAACCAAGACGCTAACCCTAACCCTAAACCTAACCCTAACCCTAACCCTAACCCTAACTCTAACCCTAACACCAACCCTAACCCTAACCCTAACCCTAACCCTAACCCAATGTTAACCCTAACCCTAACTGAAACGCTAACCCAAACCGAATCGCTAACCCAAACCGAAACGCTCACCCTAACCCTAATCCTAACCCCATTCCTAACCCTAACCCTAACCGTAACATAACCCTAAGCCTAACGCCAAACCTAACCCTAACCCAAATCCTAACCCTAACCCTCAACCTAACCTTAACCCTAACCCTAACCGTAGCCTTAACCGTAACCCTAACCGTAACCATAACCCTAACCCTAACCCTAAAAGAAACTCTAACCCTAACCCTAACCGTAACCCTAACGCGAACCCTAACCCGAACCCGAACCCGAACCCGAACCCGAACCCGAATCCTTACCTTCACCCTAACCCCAATCCTAACCCTAACCCTAACAGTAACCCTAACCCTAACCCAATCTTAACCCTAACCCTAACCCTAACCGAAACGCTAACCCAAACCGTAACGCTAACCCTAACCCTAACCGTAACCCTAACACCATTCCTAACCCTAACCCTAACCGTAACATAACGCTAAGCCTA
>NC_138759.1:140608077-140618077 GCF_965113315.1 Podarcis vaucheri
CCCTAACCCTAACCCTAGCCCCAATCTTAACCCTAACCCTAACCCTAACCGAAACAATAACCCAAACTGAAACGCTAACCCAAACCGAAACGCTAACCCTGACCCTAACCCCATTCCTAACCCTAACCCTAACCCTAACCGTAACATAACCCTAACCCTAACCCTAACCCTACCCCTCACCCTAACCCTAACCCCAATCCTAACCCTAACCCTAACACTAACCGTAAAACTAATCCTAACCCTAACCAAGACGCTAACCATAACCAAAGCGCTAACCCTAACCCTAACCCTAACGCTAACCCTAACACCAACCCTAACCCAAACCCTAACCCTAACCCTAACCCTAACCCTAAGCCTAACCCTGACCCTAACCCTAACCGAAACGCTAACCCTAACCCTACCCCTAACCCTAACACCAACACCAACACCAACCCTAACCCTAACCCTAACCCTAACCCTAACCCTAACCCTAACCGTAACCGTAACCGTAACCCTAACCCAACCCCAACCCTAACCCTAACCCTAACCGTAACACTAACCGTAACCCTAACCCTAACCCTAGCCCCAATCTTAAGCCTAACCCTAACCGAAACGCTAACCCAAACCGAAACGCTAACCCAAACCGAAACCCTAACCCTAACCCTAACCCTAACCCCATTCCTAGCCCTAACCCTAACCGTAACATAACCCTAAGCCTAACCCCAAAACTAACCCTAACCCTAACCCTAACCCTCAACCTAACCCTAACCCTAACACTAACTGTAGCCGTAGCCGTAACCCTAACCGTAACCCTAACCCTAACCGTAACCCTAACCCTAACACCAACCCCAACCCTAACCCTAACCCTAACCCCAACTCTAACCCCAATCCTAACCCTAACCCTAACCGTAACACTAAACGTAACCCTAACCCTAAGCGAAAGGCTAAACCTAACAAAAAAATTAACCATAACCCTAACCCTAACCCTTGCCCCAATCTTAACCCTAACCCTAACCGTAACAATAACCCAAACTGAAACGCTAACCCAAACCGAAACGCTAACCCTAACCCTAACCCTCACCCTAACCCTAACCCCAATCCTAACCCTAACCCTAACACTAACCGTAACACTAATCCTAACCCTAACCAAGACGCTAACCCTAACCAAAGCGCTAACCCTAACCCTAACCCTAACCCTAACCGAAACGCTAAACGCTAAACCTATCCCTAACGCTAACCCTAACCCTAACCCTAACCCTAACGCTATCCCTAACACCAACCCTAACCCAAACCCTAACCCTAACCCTAAGCATAACCCTGACCCTAACCCTAACCGAAACGCTAACCCTAACCCTAACCCTAACCCTAACACCAACCCTAACCCTAACCCTAACCCTAACCCTAACCCTAACCCTAACCGTAACCGTAACCCTAACCCTAACCCTAACCCTAACCCTAACCCAACCCCAACCCTAACCCTAACCTCAACTCTAACCCCAATCCTAATCCTAACCCTAACCGTAACACTAACCGTAACCCTAACCCTAACCCTAGCCCCAATCTTAAGCCTAACCCTAACCGAAACGCTAACCCAAACCGAAACGCTAACCCAAACCGAAACGCTAACCCTAACCCTAACCCTAACCCTAACCCCATTCCTAGCCCTAACCCTAACCGTAACTGTCAGGGGTTCAGGAGCAGAGACGCAGAGAAGGGAGGAAGCAGAGAGCGAGGGGGAGGAATCCGAAGGGAAAATGAGTGATGATGACGACCCGAGATCTCCAAGCCTAAGCAGTGAGTCAGAGGACTCCCAAAAGGGAGCCCCAGTGAGCAGAGCAAGGGGGGGATCCGGGGGGACACCCCAGGAGGAAGGGAACAGAGGAGATTCAGAGAGCAGCAGCTGGAAGTCGGGACCCACGCTCATAACTGAGGGCGGCAGCAGCTGGAAGTCGGGACCCACGCTCAAGACTGAGAGCAGCAGGGAGGAAGGGAGCCAGGCATCGGGTTCCGGAGGCTGTCAGCAGGAGGGAGGGCACGAGTCAGGGGTGGTCACGCCCTCCTCAGAGAGCGAGGCAACGGTTAAGAGGAAAGTAGAGAGTTGGGCGCGCGCGCCAAGTTCAAATGCAGCGGAAGCTGGAGCAGTAAGCAGCCCGGAGAGTGAGCCAGGTCCTAAAGCCCGCCGCAAGGAGGCAGAAGGATCAGGGGGGTCAGCGTCAGAGGAGAGTAGAAGGGAGGAGGCCCAGGGGGGCAGAAGGACCCAGAGACGTAGGGAGAGGCGAAGGAGGTGGAGCAAGGCTAGGGTATTAAGCTGGTGTGCAAGAGGCGGGGACTCAGACGGGTCTTCGCCGACCTAGGGCAGAAGGTGTAGAGCTGCACGCTGCAGTTCGGAAATGAAACCTGTAACCTAATAAAGACTCTTATAAAGTGAACGCTGGCGGACTTGGTCCTATGTGAGCTGGGACTGGGTGGCAGCTCTGACAGTAAGACCCGTCTCTAAAAAGCTTCGGACACCTGATATCTCGCAGCGGAGAGAGAGGCAGCTGGAGGAGGGGATCGGTGTTTGGGAGCAAGCTCACGACGGTTAGCAGAGATGACGGAAGCAGAGAAAGTTGCAGCGCTGCAACAGGCAGTTACCCAATTGAACGCGGAGGTACTGGCATCCAAGAAGAGGGAGGAGGATGCGGCAGCCGCCTACAGAGATCTCCACGCCAGGTTTGAAGCATGGGTTAAACACGGGCAGTCAGGACCCAGACCGGAGGGGGTTGGGTTGGCACGGAGAGCAGGAGGGCTTGTGGCTCACTTCGATGGGAATTTACAACAGTACCCCAATTTTCGAGCAGACGTAATGTGCGCACTGCAACTGCTGGCAAAAGACTTTAGAGATGAGGAAGAGAAAGTGGGGTTCATACTATCCCATTTGCATGGGGATGCTAAAGCGTGGCTACGCAATTTGTGGAGGGATAAAGATCCGGCGCTTCAGAATGCAGATGCCTTTATCAAAGCGATGGATGCGTGTTTTTTGTCTACTATTGATGTGGATCTTGCCCGACGGGAGATTCATGGACTGAAACAAGGGAGGGCAAGCGTCCGGCAGTACCACGCCCGCTTTTTTGCGCTGGTCAGTGCCTTAGAGTGGGACCGGGATTCGCCCCCTGTCAGAGACCTGTTCTGGGAGGGTCTAAGCTCAGCGGTCAAGGATGAAATTGCAAGGGGGGAGAGGCCCCGAAGCACGCAGGAGGTGGTCCAAAGGGCGCTGACTGTGGGGGTGAGGCTGGAAGAACGTCCCTGGTGCAGAGATGAAGGACGTGGAGGGCGCGAAGCAACGAGAAGTTTCTCTTTCGTTCCAAGAGAAGCAGCGCGTGCGCAATCCACACCTCCGCCAGGAGGGGGAGGGGAACCGATGGAGGTTGGAGGTGCAAGGGCTCAGTCAGCAGCCAGAGCCCAAGCACCGACAGCAGTGAAAGCGAAGCCTCCTAGAGGGAACAGGAAGTGTTACATCTGCGAGGATCCAGGCCATTTGGCGAAAGAGTGTCCCCGGAGGCTCCACAAGCACACTGCAGCCTCGGCAATGGTGACTGCAGCAACGCAGCAAGGAGAACCACAGCAGGGAAACGACGATGTCTGGCTGGAGACAGAGGCACTGGGGCCCAGCCAGACGCATCAGTGAAGCAGTCCCCAGCGATCTTGCAACCCACGGACCCCCTCCCACCCAAACCAGTAGTGCAGCTCACAGCATCTCTCCAGCTACCCGATGGCGTCACTATCGAAGTGCCGCTTTCTGTGGATTCTGGAAGCAACGCAGACTTTATAGCGCAGGATTTTGTGGAGCAGCACGCTATACAGCTACTGCCTGCCACTCTGCCCCTGCAAGTCGTCACAGTGGATGGCAGAGAGTTGCTAGGGGGGCAGGTGGTGAAGCAAACGCCACCGATGGTGATGCGCCTTGGCAACCACAGGGAAGTCATCAGTTTTAATGTCACCCAACTGTCGGACACGCCCATTGTGTTGGGCATGAGTTGGCTGGACAGGCACAGTCCGACACTGGCTTGGTACCAGAGACAGCTGATCTTCGGCTCCTCTTATTGCGCAGAACACTGCATCCTGCCCAGACAGGAGGGAGAGGAGGAGGAATCACAACTGCAGTTGGGAACGTTGCAAGCAGTCCCCCACAAATACGCGGACTTTTTGGAGGTCTTCTGCGAGAAAGAGGCTGACAAGCTACCACCGCACAGGCAATATGACTGCAAGATTGACCTCCTACCAGGGGCGACGCTGCCGAAAGGGAAGCTGTATTCCATGTCTGAGGACGAATTACAGGAACTCAAACAGTTCATAGATCACAATTTGCAGCGCGGTTTCATCCGGGAGTCCAGGGCAGTAGGGGGCAGTCCTGTTTTCTTCGTGAAGAAGAAGGACACGCCCCAGAAAAGACTGGTGGTGGATTTTCGCCTCTTAAACAAGATGACCAAGCCTTCTGATTTCCCCATGCCCAGGATTGACGACCTGCTAGCGACGGTGCGCAAGGGACGCGTGTTCACCAAGTTGGACCTGCGAGGTGCGTACAATCTCATCCGCATGAGGGAGGGCGATGAGTGGAAGACAGCCATGTTCACGCCTCTGGGCACCTACGAATACAGAGTGATGCCGTTTGGATTGCAAAACGGTTCTCACTGTTTCCAAGCTTTCATGCATCATGTGTTGGCGGGACTCCTTTACAAGAAGTGCGTCTGCTTTCTGGATGACATCCTGATATTCTCCGACTCGCAGCAAGCCCATGACCAAGATGTTCGGGAGGTGCTGAAGAGGCTGCAGCAGCATAGACTGTACGCCAAACTGGAGAAGTGCCAGTTCGACACGACGGAGGTGGATTTCTTGGGTTACAAGTTGTCGGACAAGGGGCTAGCCATGGACAGCGCCAAGGTTCGTGCGGTGTTGGATTGGAAGAGCCCGCGCAATCGGAAGGAGGTCCAGCGGTTTGTCGGCTTCGCCAACTTCTATCGCAAGTTTATCAAGGGGTTCGCGATGCAGACGGCGGCCATTACGGACACGCTAAGCTCCAAGAAAAAGAAATTCATCTGGACGGAGCAGGCGGAGCAGTCTTTTCAGGCACTCAAGCGTCTCTTCGCGTCGGAAGAGCAACTGCTGCATATCGACCCCAGCAAACCGATGCGGGTAGAGACAGACGCGTCCGATAGAGCAGTGGGAGCTGTCCTGCTGCAAAGGGACCCACAGGGGGTCTGGAGGCCGGGAGCGTTCTACTCCAGAAAGCTCAGCAAGTCGGAGCAGAACTACACCATCTGGGACAGGGAGTTGCTGGCCATTCATGCAGCTTTCAAGGCGTGGAGGCACTTCCTGATCGGCGCCAAGCACACGGTGCAGGTCTGCACGGATCACAAGAATCTGGAGCACTGGCGCACGGCTCAGTTCCTGAACCAGAGGCAGATACGTTGGGCGGAGTTCTTTGCTGACTTCAATTTCCGAATAGAGTACGTCCCAGGCGACACCAACGTCATGGCGGATGCACTGTCCCGCAAACCGCAATACCTCGAAGAGGCGAAGCCAGCGGCAGCCATGCACATCTTCGCGCCAACAGCGTGGGCGTGCGCTTCAGCCACAGTAGACCTGGATGCGGTGCGGCGGGCGTTGCAGGACGACTCCTTCGCGCGGGCAAAGATGGCAGAGGTGCACAAGGGCACGGCGAAGGGCGACGAGTTCCAGATACGAGACGGCTTGCTCTTACGTAAAGGGGCCATCTACGTGCCGGGAGACGAACTTCGCGCCAGGGTACTGCAGCAGCTGCACGACGCACCCACGGCCGGGCACTTTGGCACGGAAAAAACGGTGGAATTAGTCGCAAGGGACTTTTGGTGGCCCAGACTGAGAGGGGAAGTCGCGGACTACGTTGCGAGGTGCGACACCTGCCAGAGGGCCAAACCGGTGCACAAACCACCGGAGGGACTGCTGGAACCGCTGCAAACGCCGTTTGAACCGTGGGAGAGAGTGGCCCTGGACTTTGTTACGGATCTACCCAGCTCGAGAGGCAAGACAGCTGTACTAGTGGTGGTGGACTTGTTCACCAAGATGGCACATTTCATTCCGTGTGCGAAGGTGGCCACGGCGGAACAAACCGCCAAACTGTTCATAGATCACGTGTTCAAAGTGCATGGTCTGCCGCGGTCTATCCTGTCCGACCGCGGGCGCCAGTTCGTCTCGAATTTCTGGCAGAAGCTGATGAGTTTTCTAAATGTCAAGGTCGATCTGGCATCAGCAAGACACCCGCAGACCAACGGGCAAGCAGAGAGGGTCAATGCCATCATGCAGCAGTACCTGAGATGCTATGCCAATCAACAACCTGCGACCTGGGTGGATTACCTGCCGCTCGCCGAGTTCGCTTACAACAACACGAAGCACGTGTCCACAGGGGTGACGCCGTTCTTCGCCAACAATGGGAGGAATCCCAGAACCTTCCCGGGACGGGAGAGAGTGGGGGACGGAGAACCACAGACGGCGGACGCGTTCGCGTCAGAGTTGCAGGCGGTACACGATCAACTCAGACGGCAGCTGGAGCTAGCTAAGCACGCCTACAAGGTGCAAGCTGACAAGCACAGGCGGGTTGGCGAAGAGATCCAAGTGGGAGACTGGGTCTGGTTGGCAGCCCACGCAGTGCCGACCAGGTCACTAGCCAAGAAGAAGTTGGGGCACAAGCAAATTGGTCCGTACCAAGTCGAAGCACAGATCAACCCGGTAGCCTTCCGACTGGCGCTGCCGGAGGGTTCCAGAATGCATCCGGTGTTCCACAGGTCGGTGCTCACTCCCTACAAGGCACCTCACAGATTCCAGGAGCCAGGGACGGCACCGAGTCCGTTCCGGGAGCGGACGGAGACGCGAGGGGTGACGCAGCAAGACCCCATCAACGAGGTCACGGAGATTTTGGACTCCAGATGGGGAGAAGAGGGAGTCGAATACCTCCTAGCCAGAGAGGGCACCCGGGCCAGCGCCAATAGCTGGGTGCCAGACTACGCTTTGGAGGAACCCCTGCTCAAGGACGAGTTTCATGCCCTTTTCCCACACAGACCCATGCCAGCGAGCTTCTTCGACGACTGGCTGTTCACGCCCACACTTTCTTCCAGCACGTTCCATGGATTCGACTCGGACGGGGAACCCGCACTGAGCACCCGTTCCCCAGAAGGATCGCCGGCGGGTTCGGCGTCAGACACCTCGTATTGGTGGGACGATCGACCGGAGGAGCAATGGCGCCGGAAGTGGCTGGAGATGCCAGGTCGAGCGACCGACGCAGAGACTGACATGGACGTGTTCGGGGAGGACCTTGGGTTCGAGCACGGCGGTACAGAGATGGAAGCGGAACAGGTCAACGTCGGCGACCGCGAGGAGGAAGACTCGGAGGTCTTCAGTTGGCGGCCAACCACGGGGAGCGAACTGTATCCGGCATTCCCTCCCGTGATGATGGAGCACCCAGCACCCACACCTGAAAGCGGGGAGGGGGGAAGGGGGGGCTTCGAGGGGGGGATGGATGTCAGGGGTTCAGGAGCAGAGACGCAGAGAAGGGAGGAAGCAGAGAGCGAGGGGGAGGAATCCGAAGGGAAAATGAGTGATGATGACGACCCGAGATCTCCAAGCCTAAGCAGTGAGTCAGAGGACTCCCAAAAGGGAGCCCCAGTGAGCAGAGCAAGGGGGGGATCCGGGGGGACACCCCAGGAGGAAGGGAACAGAGGAGATTCAGAGAGCAGCAGCTGGAAGTCGGGACCCACGCTCATAACTGAGGGCGGCAGCAGCTGGAAGTCGGGACCCACGCTCAAGACTGAGAGCAGCAGGGAGGAAGGGAGCCAGGCATCGGGTTCCGGAGGCTGTCAGCAGGAGGGAGGGCACGAGTCAGGGGTGGTCACGCCCTCCTCAGAGAGCGAGGCAACGGTTAAGAGGAAAGTAGAGAGTTGGGCGCGCGCGCCAAGTTCAAATGCAGCGGAAGCTGGAGCAGTAAGCAGCCCGGAGAGTGAGCCAGGTCCTAAAGCCCGCCGCAAGGAGGCAGAAGGATCAGGGGGGTCAGCGTCAGAGGAGAGTAGAAGGGAGGAGGCCCAGGGGGGCAGAAGGACCCAGAGACGTAGGGAGAGGCGAAGGAGGTGGAGCAAGGCTAGGGTATTAAGCTGGTGTGCAAGAGGCGGGGACTCAGACGGGTCTTCGCCGACCTAGGGCAGAAGGTGTAGAGCTGCACGCTGCAGTTCGGAAATGAAACCTGTAACCTAATAAAGACTCTTATAAAGTGAACGCTGGCGGACTTGGTCCTATGTGAGCTGGGACTGGGTGGCAGCTCTGACAGTAACATAACCCTAAGCCTAACCCCAAACCTAACCCTAACCCTAATCCTAACCCTAACCCTAACCCTCAACCTAACCCTAACCCTAACCGTAGCCGTAACCGTAACCCTAACCGTAACCCTAACCCTAACCCTAACCCTAACCAAAGCGCTAACCCTAACCCTAACCCTAACCATAACCATAACCCTAACCCTAACTCTAACCCTAACACCAACCCTAACCCTAACCCTAACCCTAACCCAATCTTAACCCTAACCCTAACCCTAACTGAAACGCTAACCCAAACCGAAACGCTAACCCAAACCGAAACGCTAACCCTAACTCTAACCCTAACCCCATTCCTAACCCTAAACCTAACCGTAACATAACCCTAAGCCTAACGCCAAACCTAACCCTAACCCTAATCCTAACCCTAACCCTAACCCTCAACCTAACCCTAACCCTAACCGTAGCGGTAACCGTAACCCTAACCGTAACCACAACCCTAACCCTAATAGAAACCCTAACCCTAACCCTAACCCTAACCCCATTCCTAACCCTAACCCAAACCGTAACATAACCCTAAGCCTAACCCCAAACCTAACCCTAACCCTAACCCTAACCCTAACCCTAACCCTAACCCTAACCCTAACCCTAACCCTAACCGTAGCCGTAACCGTAACCCTAACCATAACCATAACCCTAACCCTAACCCTAAAAGAAACGCTAACCCTAACCCTAACCGTAACCCTAACCCTAACCCTAATCCTAACCCTAACCCTAACCCTAACCCTAACCCTAACCGTAACGCAAACCCTAACCCTAACCAAGACGCTAACCCTAACCAAGACGCTAACCCTAACCAAAGCGCTAACCCTAACCCTAACCCTAACCCTAACCGAAACAATAACCCTAACCGTAACCCTAACCCTAAACCTAACCCTAACCCTAACACCAACCCCAACCCTAACCCTAACCCTAACCCTAACCCCAACTCAAACCCCAATCCTAACCTTAACCCTAACCGTAACACTAAACGTAACCCTAACCCTAAGCGAAAGGCTAAACCTAACAATAAAATTAACCATAACCCTAACCCTAACCCTAACCCTAGCCCCAATATTAACCCTAACCCTAACCCTAACCGAAACAATAACCCAAACTGAAACGCTAACCCAAACCAAAACGCTAACCCTAACCCTAACCCCATTCCTAACCCTAACCCTAACCGTTACATAACCCTAACCCTCACCCTAACCCTAACCCCAATCCTAACCCTAACCCTAACACTAACCGTAACACTAATCCTAACCCTAACCAAGACGCTAACCCTAACCAAAGCGCTAACCCTAACCCTAACCCTAACCCTAACCCTAACCGAAACGCTAAACCTATCCCTAACGCTAACCCTAACCCTAACCCTAACCCTAACGCTAACCCTAACACCAACCCTAACCCAAACCCTAACCCTAAGCCTAAGCCTAACCCTGACCCTAACCCTAACCGAAACGCTAACCCTAACCCTAACACTAACCCTAACCCTAACACTAACCCTAACCCTAACCCTAACCCTAACCCTAACCGTAACCGTAACCGTAACCCTAACCCTAACCCAACCCCAACCCTAACCCTAACCCTAACCCTAACCCTAACCTCAACTCTAACCCCAATCCTAACCCTAACCCTAACCGTAACACTAACCATAACCCTAA